>NC_134355.1:102855674-102858174 GCF_048569485.1 Anomaloglossus baeobatrachus | reverse complement strand
TGTCATCGCTCCCGGGATCCCCGTCCAGAGCAGCGGTGGTGTCACAACCTCACCACAAACGTGGGTGGCGTCACGGACAATCAATCCCCAAAACCATTCCCCTTTTCACTCACGGACGAGAAGCGCCGCTCGAGCCACCGAGCAGCAAGCAAAGCAGTAGCAGTGCCGGACCCGAGCAGTGGGTGAGCGCAGCATCCCCTCCTCTGCCCGCGACAACTTGGCGTCACGAACAGGATCTTACCGCTCTGCCGTCTGGTAGAGGTGTGCCTTGTGACCGCCGGAGGTGTCCGGCCGAAAATTTGGAGAAGCCGCCATTTTGTGGGCGAAAAGTCCCCGCTCGAGCGTCTTCCCGAATAGTGGAGGCACGAAAGCCAAAACCCTGCCCCTGTAGAGGAGGAGCCGGAAAAAGACTAAGGGGGATGGATGGCGTCTGGCCGCATGTAACTCGCGGCTGTGGAAGCAGGGACGCCAGGACTCTGCGGCGATCTTCTGGTTCCTGGAAAGTACCATTACCAACATGTCTGCCCCGTCCAACTACGCAGAAGTTACGGAGCCGGTGCCCGGAACAGCGGCATGGCTCAGGACCCGAACGGCGGGAATCTGCCGACGCTACCGGAGTCAAATATGTCTGCTGATGGAGCAGTGGACCGCGGAGGTGGAGGAGGTAGCTGCGGTCGCCCGGGTGTACGGAATGGAGGCCATGATGGAGGAGCTGGTGAGTGACCCACGCCCCTGCATCCCTGAGGGACCGGCCGCTGCGGCTGAGGATCCCAGTCTGCCCCTGACCCCCATACTGCCTCCGTCTTCCCTGCCCATGCACCCCGCTGATGCTGGTCCGTCTGGCATATACCCCTTCGTAGCAGTGGCCGAGAGAGTGGCGAGCCCGGAGGCTGCGGCAGCTGGCGGCGACCCGCCTGGCGCAGGGACGGATGATAGCGACTCTGGACCTGACACAGAGCCTGTTTCGGAGGAGGATGAAGGCGTCGTTTCCCTGTGTGACATGGAGGCCACTTACATCCCCCGGAGCGGAAATAACGGGTACCGGGCGGCCCTTCCTTGTCGCGCCTGCTATGCGCTGGAGGGGCTGGTTCCCGTGTTCTTCCACCCGGGGCCGGCTGAGGATGATGAAAGCGAGCAGTGATGGCAGCGGAGCCCCACTGCAGTTGTCCCCGTTGGGACCACCAGTTTAAAAGTTTGAATGATAAGAAGAATGATAAGTGAATTAACAGAAGAAGTTTATCTGATTTGGAACTTTGATTGAACCGGCCGTTGCCGACAACTGTTGTCCCCGTAGGGACTGTCTTTAATTCTTGCGTAGAAACTGCTACGGACAAGCCCGAGAACTAGCAGGGCAACCACAAACTTAGTGGAATGTAAATAAAAATGTTGATGGCTTGAAACCGTGACCGCCTCCGGAGAGGCAGATTTGGGAGGATGGGCCTGGAGGAAAGGGATGGCCCAAGCCCGCCACTACCGTAACCGGTGGCGATCCTCCGGGGGTTCAGGGGTCCCCCATGGACATGGGTCCCCTGAAAGAGACAGAACCCGCTCGGGCAGCCTGGTGATGGACTGGGGTCAAGGGGTACTGCCCACTTCTTAGGGGCAGCATCAGGGCCAGGTTGTTTGGGTGGGAGAAGAGCGGAAGCTGTAACTGTTTTAATAAAAATGTACCGTTTAGTAACGTTGAAGAATGTGCCTCCCGTTGTGGGAAGATTGAAGAAATGCTTACGTTTTATCTGTTTTACTCTTTTTCAGTTAAAAACAAAATAAAACCGGTGATGGACGGGCAGCCCGCGGACGGTCTGCATTTTACTAAGGGGGAATGTGGCGCCCTGGACAAGCCAGGTCGTCACAGATACTACAACAACACACCCCACACCCCGGTTAGGCACACCGAAGTCAAACAAAAATCCTTGTTGCCTCCCTCCAGGGGCTGATGTCCACACCAGGGGGTGGGCCAGGTGGTTGGCCCCGCCCACCGAGGAGTTCACAGTCCTGGAGGCGGGAAAAGGAGTCAGATAGAGTTGGAGTTGAGTTTGGAGAGGAGTTGAGGAGAGAGGTGAAGTGGCAGTAGAGGAGACTGACCGTGTCCGGGTACGTGGCCCGGGCACCTACAGCAAGGTTGGCAGACGGTGGTGACTGTCTGCAGGAGAGGCTGATTGGAGCGAACCGTAAGGACCGGGGATGGGTGGTGGCCTGACGGTACCGCATCGGGGAGCAAAGAGAAGCCAGCACCATTCGGCAGGGCTTACGGACCCCGACCAGGCTAGGAGTCGCTGTAAAACTGGTCAAATCCGTTAGCGAAGGGAACCTCCGGGGTTTCCCAGCAGTCAAGACCCGATTGAAGGCAACAGCTCACACCGTAAAGGGAAACACAGTCACCGCCAAGGCTACAGTTCCCAGGGCCAGAGCCTGCGGGCAAAAGGGGCTCCCTCAGCATCCATCCAAGCTGGGGAGCGGGTTACCGGTGGGAAGCCATCAGTACCACAAACAAACCAAA